>NW_027279932.1:0-15000 GCF_046629955.1 Centroberyx affinis
TTTTTGTGTTTATTTCCTAAAATAGAAGCAAGGTTTCTAAAGACATTTCAACTAAATTAGCATGTTTTGAGGACAGAATTAATTGTAGGCAGCTTTATGTTCATAACATACAGTACTTTCACCTTAACTTAACTAGAAGTGGATTAATCTATTTCACCTACTTTTTCTTACTGCTCCACAACCACATGCTGCTCTCAGCTCTGTGTGACTGAAAATATTCTTGCCTGTAATTTAAGAAGGTGAAGACGAAGGAAAAAAGACAGAGAAAGACAGAGCGAGAGCAGGAGTAACGTTACATATGGACATGCTGAGTTTTTTTTTTTTTGTTTTTTTAATCAAAACGAAGTCATTGGTTGGGTAGTTGGCATATCACCAATCAGCAGTCACTAAACCTTTCAGTGGGTGCATAACTTTATCAACTGTGAAAATTGTACCATTCGCTGCTGGTCACTTTCTTAGAAGAGATTATAATTATAAAAACAATAATATTATAATAGACCGATTCAAGTCCGAGTCATATTAACTACGAGTCCGAGACGAGACCAAGACCGTCAAAAATCGGTCTCAAGTCCGGTCTCGAGACCAAGACTGGACACTGGAGTGAGGGAAAATAATGCAGTGTGGAGATGAATCAAGTTAAAAATGTTTATCTTTCATAGAGGGGCCCACTAGAAAATGGTCTGCGACCCATTTCGAGGGTCCCGACCCACATTTTAAGAAACACAGGTCTATATTCATGTCAGTAGGTAGACTGTCTCCATTCTCTCCATCTTTTCCTCCCTCCATCCCTCTCTCTCTCTCCTCCTAAATCCCTCCATCCTTACATCTCCTTCAGTGTTTACATCAAAAAACTGCAACTTCAAACAAGTTGGAGATACTACTTTTTATTCTTTCTTTCTTTCTTTCTTTCTTTCTATTTTTTTGCGTCTGTCTTTCTTTCTTTCGAGCTTAATTTTATCCATCCATTTTCTTTTTCCTTCTTTCGTCTTCCTACCTTCCTTCATTCCTTCCCTTATTTCTTTCACCTTGCTTTCTTTCATAGTACCTTCCTTCCTTCCTTCCTTCCTTCCTTCCTCCTCTCCCTCTGTTGCTTTCCCTCTTTCTTCCTCTCTTTGTTGTGTCTTCTTGGTGAACGACAACAGAGAGCTCGTCCTTTCATCCCTCAGTGGTCGTAGAGGAGGAAGAGGAAGATGAAGAGGAGGAAGATGAAGAGGAGGAGGAGGAGGAGGAGGAGGAGAGGAAGGCCTGTTTGAAGTTGGCGTCCGTCCCAAAAACAACGGGCACACCTGGAGACCAAATTGTAAGTGTTGTCCTCTGGTGACACACACACACACACACACACACACACTCCTACTCATTCTCTCTCTCTCTCTCACACACACACACACACACACACACACACACACACTTCCGTCCGTACATCAAAGCATAATGACTACAGGCTCAGAGAGACTAAATACCGTTTACCTTCAACTCTACTGACGGATCGGCTTCCTCTGCACTCACACACTGCCGGAAACACACACACACACACACACACACACACACACACACACACACACACACACACACACACAGTAAGCACGCACATACACTAATAACACTTGGTGACAATATGTTTTTCAACTGCGCGTCACTCCAGTCCAAGAAACAAGTGTATAAGCTGTGTGTGTGTGTGTGTGTGTGTGTGTGTGTGTGTGTGTGTGTGTATCTCCATGTCACCTCATACATACATACACACATTTGACAGCGAGGTGTCCAGTTCCTCTTGTCGGGGTCGAAGGTCACAGTGTGGGTGTTGTGTACCGCTATACCTTGACTCACCTGACAGCGCTCAGCTTACCTGTGTTTACATCTGTGTGTGTGTGTGTGTGTGTGTGTGTGTGTGTGTGTGTGTGTGTATGCATGTGTGTGTGTGTGTGTCTATTTTGTAGTGTTACCATGTCATGTTTACTGTCTCCAGCTTGGGTAAAAAAAAAATCATTCTCAATATTACAATCAGAAGTTTGTATTATTTTAGAATTGAGACCCGGTACCTGATCTGGTGTCTGTGCCAAAATCCTCATGCTATCATCTAGGGTGTAAGCATGTGTGTGTGTGTGTGTGTGTGTGTGTGTGTGTGTGTGTGAGAGAGAGAGAGATGCACAGCTAGTGTCCGTCTCTGTTCAAATTAGCCTGAACCTGAACAAATATGCAAAGTACTTTCTTATTACACTGTGCTTAATATGGTAAAGTATGGTAACTGGGGCTCGATCAATATTGTTTATTGTTCACGGTAACACTTTACAATAAGTGTCACTAAGTTAAGGGTTAGTTAATGCTTAATAAACATTAAATAACCCTTAATTAACAGTTAACTAATGTGTAATTTACTAATGGTGTTCATGTTAACTAAGGTATTAATTTATACATTATTAGTTTATGACTATTAAATAATGTATAAATTAATACCTTAGTTAACATGAACACCATTAGTAAATGATTACCAGACACATTAGTTAACTGTTAATTTAATTAATATACACTTATTGTAAAGTGTTAACTTGTTTACTTATTGCTTATTGCTTATTTGGATGCCCATTAGTTGTTACCAAGGTAACAGCTACTCTTCCTGGGGTCCAAATAAATATGTGTGTCCGATTCTAAATATGGTGATATGGGTTTTAGGTTTAGACTTGTGACCAATAGCTGATGCTTTGTACTGATATTCATTATCTTAAAAAAAAGTATTCGGTGTTTCCTCCATATTTTTTTTTTCTTGGCTTGATGGAAAAACCTTAAAAAAACTGCATTTAGACCATGATGGGACACTAAAACTCTCCACTGAAATAATAATAATAATGACACTAATACTCATAATGTTGCATTAGAATCAACTCAGGTTAAGAGTTTCTCATAAATAATCAGTAGTATTGATCAATTCTAATATGTAAAAAATATGTAATCAATCAAACTGCTCGGCTCCATATATCAACAAACTGCTACATCGTCCGTGTGTGTGTGTGTGTGTGTGTGTGTGTGTGTGTGTTCGGTCTGCTGTACATCTGTGAGATCCTGTTACGTTTTGACCTGTATCTAGTGTGTCAGTCCTGTATTGTGTCACTGTCCTGAAATGTGTCATGTTATGTGACCAGCTAACCGGGTCACATGACTGCTGCACCCGTTGAACTTGGCCAATGAGGGTGATTCTAATTGAGAAATTTAATAAATCTGGTAATATGGTGATATTATGAGATTGTGTAAGTTTAATGAGGCTGCAGCAAACAGTGACAGGATACAACGAAGAAAATCAGGAAGGGGCAAAAAAAAGGGATTAAAGGAATAAACACACTCAACTGACAATTTCAACACGGGGTTTACAGATCTACCCAAGGCTTTCACCACAACATCACAAGTTAAAATCTGGCTCATGACTTTTGTCACATGCCACCCCTCTCTGTTTCCCATCACTCCTCTCTGTCCACTGGAAAGAGGCTTTACAGTTGCATCACAAATCTCCTATCAACCCACATCTGGCTCAATCATATGAGATCCACTGGAGAATTACCTGTGCCCAAATAAAGTCTAAATTGGGGTGACCAAAGCGGGACCCTTAAGTGTCCTGCACGTTCATGCACGCGCACATGTATGAGCTTATGCACGCCCCATAGGCGTTTTCATCAGGATGGGGGACAATTATTTCAGTGAGTACTTCATTATTTAGTGACTGCACCTTTCAACACCATGGACAGCGCTTCAGCAAACGAAAAATGATGTTTTGGCTCCAAAAATCCACCAAAACATAGTTTATTTGGTGCATTGTTTATGTTTTTTGATTGGGTTAGGTAATAATGAGCGGGACAGAACATGATAAATGTTCTATGTAAGTCTATGTAAGAGCTGAATACAAGTATAAGACTATTATTATTATTTTAATTGTGTTGAAAACCGGGACATTTTAGTGTTTTACAGATATCTGTCGGGACTCGGGACACCCATCTTGAAACCGGGACAATCCCGGACAAACCGGGACGTCTGGTCACCGTAGTCTAAATATCTAACAACAAGCAGCTAGAAGCAGAGAGCAGCTGAGTCAGCTTGTTGTGGTGTGGCTGTAGATCCATTCAGTAACGTTCTCAATAAAAGTGAATAGTGTGATGAGGTGGATTTGTTTCCAAATGTAGGTTACTGTGACACAGTAAACTGTCTTGTCTTTAGCCCTAGTCTCTACTCCAAAACATGAAGAGTTGTAGCTTGAGAAGAGTCAGCTCAGTTAACCTGAACAAACTGTTAGCTAGCTAACTAGCCAGCAAACACACTGATGTTAATGTGAACATGCTAACGCTAGCTGCTACTAGATACGTTAGCTAATGTGCTAATCCGATTTAAAACAAGACAGTGATGGTCAGCTGACCAGATAGCATGGTTAGCTGTTTTGACTAGCAACAAATCTTGTGACTTTTTCCAACTATGGGTTTAATGTGGTGAATGCTAAAGTACCATGGTTTAATGCTTTCACCACAACATCAGAAGTTAAAATCTGACTCATGACTTTTGTCACGTCACCCCCCTAGCTAACTAGCCAGCAAACACACTGATGTTAATGTCAACATGCTAACGCTAGCTGCTACTAGATACGTTAGCTAGTGTGCTAATCAGATGTGTTAACAACAAGACAGTGATGGTTAGCTGACCAGATGCTATGGTTAGCTAGCTAACAAGCTGACATTATCTAAACACTAAATTAGAGATTTGTCCCCTCTGCCATTGAAGCTCTGAATTCAATGCATTGATTGAATGTCTTGTGCCAATGTATTTTTAATGTATTGTGGTCTTTTGTGTCTTTTTTTGTATGAATATTGTGTGGTGGGTACATGTATGTGAGGCTGTGTGTAAAACGTGGAACCAGATTTCTTCTTGAGGACAATAAAGTAGGCTATCTATCTATCTATCTATCTATCTATCTATCTATCTATCTATCTATCTATCTATCTAAATCAATCAGATGGATCAGTGATGAAATGATCAGTTCAGTCAGAAACACAGAAATTAACCATCTGTTCAGTTCTGTTGAGACGGACAGAAACACAGTCAGCTGTTCACAGAGCTGAGGACCTCCAACATGGCCACCAGAGGGGGGTTACGGTGTTACATACTAATACAGCAGAAATCAAAAACCTTAAATGGTGCTGACTTATATTTTCTCACACTGATGAATTAAGTGTTATTGTCACATGCTGAGGTTTGGGTCAAATGAGTGAATTTCCTACAGCAGTGAGGCTGTGGTCACACTGTCATGAGACAGGAACCATCAAACTGTCAGATCTCACACGGGATGTTTGTGTCTGTCAGGTGTTTTCCTGTGGACACACTCTCACACACACACACACACACACACACACGCAGATATACATACACTCATATACATACAAAAATACAAAGTAAAAAAAACCTTCAAAAACACATTTCTGCACACACACACACACGTTCACACACACACACACGTTCACGTTCACACACACACACACGTTCACGTTCACACACACACACACACACACACACAGAGCAGACAGCGCTGTAGGAAATGGCTTGCTGATTGTCTTGTTTTGTCAACATGTTGACGCTGAACCGGCCAATCAGAGTGCAGGTGTATCACACAGACAGGTCGCTGCGTGCTTCTCACACACACACACACACACACACACACACACACTGATGCACATAATGTACAGAAGCAAACAGGTACACACACAGTTGACCCAGACACAAATGCTTAAACTCATTCCAACACGCTGACACACCCACAACTCTCTCTCTCTCTCTCCAAAACACACACACAGACACACAGACACACACTCACTCACACACACACACACACACACACACACACAGACACACACACACACACACAGACACAGACAATCTCGTGCAGTTTGCCACTGGTTGTTTTCAGAAAACAAACCAAATCACAGAGAGATGACAGGTCAGCCCTCAGGACAGATAACACTCATCTGCTACCTCTCTCTCCCTCTCTCTCTCTCTCTCTCCCTCTCTCTCTCTCTGTCTGTCTCCCTCTCCCTCTCTCTTCCTCTCTCTCTCTCTCTCCCTCTCTCTCTCTCTCTGTCTGTCTCTCTCTCTCTCTCTTTCTCTCTCCCCCCCTCTCTCTCTCTCTCTCCATCTTGACTAACATAACACATTATGATGAACAGCAGATGTATTTTTCATAGCACGTCTTGATCATGCAGCTAATTATCGAGTTATAATGGGACTATTTTCACTTTTTCCATTACTGAGCGATGTTACGTCCTTCTGTTGGCAGTGAAGAGGCAAAACTAAACCAAACTGAGGGAGCTGTTCACACTCAGCTCTGACAGAATGGAAACACCTTTGATACGACTGCAGTGACTGTTGGTGTTATAAACTCATAGCAATAGGGAAAATAAAACTAAAATTACCCCCTTAAAGTTTCCTTTCTCTTTTGCTCATTCATCATCCTCACTTCCTCCGGTGTCAGTCTGGATGTGGGAGAGCAGTGGGTGTTTGGACATTAAAGGGGTACACACACACACACACACACACACACACACACACACACACAAAAACATAAGTCAAGTTTTTTTTCTGCCCCATAGCTCAAAATGACCCTAATGTATCTGTGGAGTTCATAGAATTGTTGATCAATACCAATGAATCAGTGATAATTGTATTTATTTTACGTTGATTTTAATCATTTCCTGTATCCTTCCATATATTCATTAAGGTTGTTTTTGTAGCTTCAGCCTCCTTGTTTTTGTATCACCTGTTTTTGATTGTTGTTTGTTTTAGTTTTTTAACGCACATACCTGTCTGTTTAGCATTCATTATTATTATTATGGTAACACTTTAAAACAAGGGTACACTAAGTTAAGGGTTAGTTAATGCTAGGTTAGTTAACAGTTAACTGATGTGTAATTTACTAATGGTGTTAATGTTAACTAAGGTATTAATTTATGCATTATTTAATAGTTTATAAAGATGACTATTAAATAATGTATAAATTAATACCTTAGTTAACATGAACCCCATTAGTAAATGATTACCAGACACATTAGTTAAATGTTAATTAAGGGTTAGTTAATACTTATTAAGCATTAACTAACCCTTAACTTAGTGACCCTTATTGTAAAGTGTTACCTATTATTATTAATAAATTTTTATTTCATTTCATTTCATTTCATTTATTTATTTTCCGTCTTTGTGTCTTATGTCTTGTGCTGTTTGATTGTATATTTGTCTGAAGGAAACAATAAAAACTATATATAATAAAAAAAAATAAAAAAAACAGCAACCAATGACTTGGTGATTGCTTGAGATCAGCTGAGATTTCTACCTTTCAAAAGCTTTCCGGCCCGTTCTCTGTTTTGGAACAAAAACCTCCCACCCACTGGAGTTTAAAAAAAACTCTCCTGTTTGCCTTTTGCCAAAGGTAATTTATTTATCTATAATAAACTGTACGGATCGATTGCATTTCCACCTGTCTGACTGGCAGAGTCCAAAGACATGCTGTGTTTGTGTAGTATTGTATATAATGTATATAATCTAGTAAAATGATGTGTAGTATCTATATGATGTATGTAACCTATATGATGTGTCTAGATATATACATGATGTAGTATGTATATGATGCCCTTTGAGACATGCTTGTGATAAGGGACGATACAAATAAAACTAAACTAACTATCCCATCACACATCATGACATCACAATGCGATGGTCTGTAGTTTTGTCTTGTTCAGTAGCTGTCCCGTCCAGTGTCCGTCTGTCCCAGTCGGGGATCTTCCACTCTTCATCACCACTGTCCCTCCTCGCTGATCAGTGTTTGTCACGTGTTGTTTTCCAGACTGTTTTCCTCTCGCCACATTGGAAAATTGAGTGGAAAAGTGTTTGTGACCGATGCTCCTGCAATTCAGTTCTTCACCAAACCTGTTAGCTGCCTCATGATGCTTTAAAACTCACATAGAAGTGTTGCATGTCAGAGACTCACACTGCTAATATGACTCATGACTGCTTTTGTACAGAAACTACAGCCTTTAAAGTTATGTTTGTTTTTGTCACGTGGCGTTTCAATTATTTCGTCCTCCCATGTATTTGCCGTGAGAGGTTCGTTTATGACCCCGAGCGATGTCACCGGTGAGTCAGCGGTCGTCAGGGGCGACGGGGCGGTTGCCGGGGTGCCGGTGAGTCTGGTCGTCCCCGGGGTGTCGCCTGTCAATCACCGCTGTCCCGTCAACCTTCCTGTCATTAGCCACGCCCCCTAAGAGTGTCGGCTAAATGGCGTAAATGTAAAATGTCGAGGTAAATGTCAACTTAAATGTGTGTGAGTGTGTGTGTGTGTGTGTGTGTGTGTGTGTGTGTGTGTGTGTGTGTGTGTGTGTGTCCACCCACAACAAGGGACAGCCCTACCTGTAAATTACAGGGCGCAGTGTCTCCCTCTCCACCCCTGTCTGTCTGCCTCTCTCTCTCTCTCTCTCTCTCTCTCTCTCTCTCTCTCTCTCTCTCTCTCTCTCTCTCTCTGTCTCTCTCTGTCTCTCTCTCTCTCTCTCTCTCTCTCTCTCTCTCTGTCATAACAATAATAACCACAGTGTGTCATGTGACCTCCTGCAGTATCTGTTATGTAAGTGGTTTGACCTGGTTGGAACATGAAGAAGATAGTTGAGTTGTAACAGCACACCTGTTCCGTTCTATTCTATTCTATTCTATTCTACAGATGACATGGTTTTCATTTATCATTATCTCTGTGTGTTTAATGGCTGTGTAGCTTCAATTACTCTATTCTTTTCAATTGTACTCTATTCTATTTTAGTGAAAGTTCATGTTCTGTCCTAGTCTATTCTATTCTATCAGTCTCAGGTTGAAGCCCAGCCACAGCAACATCTATGCTATTCATTTCTATTACTATTTGAATTCAAGGTTGACTCTATTCTATTCTATTCTATTCTATTCTATTCTATTCTATTCTATCAGTCTCAGGTTGAATCCCAGCCACAGAAACATCTATGCTATTCATTTCTATTACTATTTGAATTCAAGGTTGACTCTATTCTATTCTATTGTATTCTATTGTATTCTATTCTATTCTTTTACTGTAAGTAGCCACTATAACAAATGCAACATTTTATCTCACAGAGAGATTGTCGTCCTATTCTGATTCCAGTTAAGTGCGTGTGTGTGTGTGTGTGTGTGTCCTGACCTTCCGCCCAGTCTTCTCTTCTTTAATTAATCTCTCTCTCTCTCTCTATCTCTCTCTTTCTCTCATTCTGATTCCAGCCAAGTGCGTGTGTGTGTGTGTGTGTGTTCAGTGGGTTCAGTGTGTATTAACCTGGATTAGCTCTGTGTTTTGAAATGGTTTCCAGTCTGACGGCATCCTTGTCTGGGTTTCATGAATGCATGTGTAACAGCGCTGGTGTGTGTGTGTGTGTGTACGTATGTGTGTGTGTGTGTGTGTGTGTGTGTGTGTGTGTGTACGTATGTGTGTGTGTGTGTGTTTGTGTGTGTGTACATATGTGTGTGTGTGTGTGTGTGTGTGTGTGTGTGTGTGTGTGTTTGTGTCTGTCTGTCAGTCATTTATTGTTCATGAAAGTTCAGGTTGGACCATAGTAACTATCCTTGCAGTTGTGTTTCTGCAGTGTGTGTCTCTGTCTGTCTCTGTCATGTTGTTCATTTTCGTGTGTGTGTGTGTGTGTGTGTGTGTGTGTGTGTGTGTGTGTGTGTGTGTGTGTTCTGCTCTCATTACAGTTTGTCAGTCCAACATGTGTGTATTGTGCCTGTGCCTGTGTGTAAGAGTGTGTGTCTCTACATGTGTATTCCTCAAAGTTTGTGTGTGTATGTGTGTGTTTCTGCATGTGTGTTTGACTGCTTGTATATGTGTGAGATAATACATGTGAGTGTGTGTGTGTGTGTGTGTGTGTGTGTCTGCATGTGTGTGTGTGTGTATGAAATGTAAGTCAATGCATGTGTGTTTCTGCCCCTGAATGCATCTCTATGCATTTTCCTGCTTGTGTGTGAATATGAGTGTATGTGTGTGTGTGTGTGTGTGTGTGCATGTGTGTGTGTGTGTGTGTGTGTGTGTGGGTGTGTGTGTGTGTGTGTGTCAGACGGAGCGCTGTCACAGCAGAGTTATGTCGTCTCTGTGTGTCAGCGTGCGTCCTTGGTGGGAGATGAGTTGTGTTAAAAGGGGGGATTTTGGCCCAATGCTGCGCACGACTGGCAACCCTTAAATCATGCTTTGGCCCCGAGGTCAGGGCAACACACGACACTAAAGAGTGAGTGAGGGAGAGAGAGAGAGAGAGAGAGATGGAAAAAGAAAGAGAGAGAAATAAGAGAGGTAGAAAAAGGAGAGAGAGAAGGAGGGATAGAGAAGGAAGGAGAAAGAGAAGGATGAGAGATAGGGATGGAAAGGGAGATAGAGGGATGAGGAGAGAGCAAGGAATGGAAAGAGGAGAGAGAGAGAGAAGAGGAGAGAGAGGGGGGTGGAGATAGAAGGGGAGAGAGTTGGAAAAGGGAGAGGAAGAGGGATGAGAGATGGATGTAAAAGGAAGGGGAAAAAGAAAGAACAGAGGGCACAGGGATAGAAATGCAAGGAGAGAAAGGGAGGGATGAGGGAAGAGCGAGGGATGAATAAAGAGAGAGAGAGAGAGAGGAATGGAGAAGGGAAGTGGAAGGGAAACGATGGAGAGAGAGGAATGGAGAAGGAAGGAGAGGGGAAAGGATAGAGGGAGGAGAAAGAATGAAGAGAAAGAGTGAAGAGGGGAGAGAAAGAGAGAGATAGAGAGAGAGAGATATTAATTAAAGAAGAGAAGACTGGGCGGAAGGTCAGGACACACACACACACACGCACGCACACACACACACTGGTCCTGGTCCTCAGTCACGTCCCAGGAGGGATGCTGGAGCTGCTTGATTAACAGGAAGCACAGCTGATGTCACACACACACACACGCACGCACGCACACACACACACACACACACACACACACACACACACACACACACACACACTTCCGGAATATTCCCGGCTCCGTTCACACGACTCGACACACAAAGCTTCTGCTGCTTCTCTTTCACTTTCTCCTTTCTTTCTCTTCCAGACGTTTTCTTTTTCAAGGCAGACAGTTCAAAGTAGAGAGGGACTGAGAGAGAGAGACGGGACTGGGAGAGAGAGACAGGACAGAGAGAGAGAGAGATGGGACAGGGAGAGAGAGACAGGACAGAGAGAGAGAGAGATGGGATAGGGAGAGAGAGACGGGACTGGGAGAGAGAGAGAGAGATGGGACAGGGAGAGAGAGACAGGACTGGGAGAGAGAGAGAGAGAGATGGGACGGGGAGAGAGAGATGGAACTGGGAGAGAGAGACAGAACTGGGAGAGAGAGACGGGACTGGGAGAGAGAAATGGGACGGGGAGAGAGAGACGGGACTGGGAGAGAGAGACAGAACTGGGAGAGAGAGAGAACTGGGAGAGAGATACGGGACTGGGAGAGAGAGACAGGACTGGGAGAGAGAGACAGAACTGGGAGAGAGATAGAACTGGGAGAGAGAGACGGGACTGGGAGAGAGAGACAGAACTGAGAGAGAGAGAGTACTGGGAGAGAGAGACGGGACTGGGAGAGAGAGAAGGGACTGGGAGAGAGAAATGGGACGGGGAGAGAGAGACGGGACTGGGAGAGAGAGACAGAACTGGGGGAGAGAGAGTACTGGGAGAGAGAGACGGGACTGGGAGAGAGAGACGGGACTGGGAGAGAGAGACGGGACTGGGAGAGAGAGACAGGACAGGACAGTGTGTAGACTGTGAACAGGCAGATCTCATGTCCCATTCAGGTCCAGTCAGGAAAATATGGAACAAGTTGGTGATTAAATTAATAAGAAATTATTAACTTTTGGTGAAAATCTGAGGTGGAACGTGTGAAGCTGCTATATTGATAGGGTTTCCCCTCTCTCTCTCTCTCTCTCTCTCTCTCTCTCTCTCTCTCTCTCTCTCTCTCTCTCTCTCTCTCTCTCTCTCTCTCTCTCTCAGTATTCAGGTGTGGCTAGCAGCGAAAGCCCTGTTGATGCCATTAGCCAGTGGCTCTTAATATCATTTGTCAGACTGGATGACTCACTCAAATCATGTCTGGCTATGATGACTCACACACACACACACACACACACGCACACACACACACTCGCACACACACACACACACTCGCACACACAGGGACATACAGTACGCATAGTTGCTCCCACGCACAGGGAAATTATTTGTTAATTGCAGTATGTTGAAGGACACACACACACACACACACACACATCAAGGTTATTACAGAGAACTAAAAGTAAAATTGAAAATTAGGTGTTGAAACTATATTGGTGAAATGGTTTTAGTTTTCATCTTTTTGTTTGTGTGCAGGTTAAAAAAGAGAATGATAGTTGAGGATGAACTGAAAAAAAAATGTAAATAAATAAAAAAATGATTTATGATGTATTGTTTGGTTTACAGAATACGTGTCGCAAACAAATACAAAACACCAGTTCTGAACTTCTATCATTACACCTCAACACCAGTACCACATATACCAAAACTACTACAAATAGAACTAAAACTAAATAAAAACCGAGCTGAAAAACAACTGTAAATGAAAAATAAAAAAAGTACGTAATCAAAAACTACCAAACCCACACTGAAAACCAACCAAAAGAAAATAAAAACGAAAACTATATATAAGATAAAAAAAAAACAATGAAACATCCAAAACAATAATAACCCTGGCACACACACACACACACATACACACACACACACACACACACACACAGGGCATTCCCGCCCGGCTGTGATGACTCACAGTCTGTGAGCGCCATAGACTGACGGAGCTCAGGAATGTAAACAGCGGCGGTTGCTGGTTCAAATCCCTGCAGAGAAAACATGGTGGGACTGGATTTCCCCTGCAGTCCAAACCCACTGCTGTTTACTCTCTGTACTCTCTGTTTACTCTGGTCCAGCCCCGCCCTGCTTCACACACACACACACACACACACACACACACACACACACACACACACACACTGATACTGGGACAACCAGAGTGGAGTAACTGGGGTTTAAAGGAGAACACTGGTGTCATTTAGAGTTTAAAGAAAATTTACTTCTGTCTACATTTAGTTTACATTTCCTCTAATCATTTTGTAATTCATGTGATATGTAAGTGGATTTTTTAAATATTTACTCATTTTTTTGTAGTTTTTAAAATACAAACTTTACGGTGTCAAACCTCGTTGAACTGAACTGCTGACAAAGACAGCCTCAATTAACAAAACATGGATGTGACAGAAAAGTTTGTGAGGCAGGATTGTTCAAAAATCTGTGATGCTTTTATTGGTTGAGGGTTTTATCTACAATAATAATAACTAGAATTTATAACCTCCTCCTCTCCTCTCCTGCTCTCCTCTCCTCTCCTCCTCTCCTCTCCTTTCATCTCCTCCTCTCCTCTCCTTCTCTCCTCCTCTTCTCTCCGTGTTTCCTCTCTTCTCTCCTCTCCTCTCCTCTCCTCTCCTTTCCTCTCCTCTCCTCCTCTTCTCTCCTTGTCTCCTGTCCTCTCCCCTCTCCTCCCCTCTCCTCTCCTCTCCTCTCCTCTCCTCTCCTCTCCTGTCCTTGTCTCCTCTCCTCTCCTCTTCTCTCCTGTCCTTGTCTCCTCTCCTCCTCTCCTCTTCTCTCCTCTCCTTGTCTTCTCTCCTCCTCTCCTCTCCTCTCCTGTCCTTGTCTCCTCTCCTCTCCTCTCCTCTCCTCTCCTCTCCTCTCCTCTCCTCTCTCCTCTCCTCTCCTGTCCTTGTCTCCTCTCCTCCTCTCCTCTCGGGAGACACACAAACACACAAACCACTCTCCAATTATAGTAGTGGGATGTTAATAATAATAATAAACTCTATTTATAGAGAACTTTTCAAAGCCAAAGTTACAAAGTGCTTCACAACAACAAACGTGCAGGGAATAAAACATGTCGTGCAAAAATAAAAACTGAAGGTGCTGTAAAAAATAAATAGAGAGATGAAAAGACAAACAAATGACAATAAATAAATCAGAATCAGCATGAGGTCACCATTAAAGAGACTCTGTTTTACAAGTAAAAGTAATGCGATTTTGATATTAAAATACAAGACAATGTAAAGAAGGCAATTTTTTGCCATTTATTCTTAAACGGCTGTATATTATGTGGACATGGAAAATTTGCTGACATTTTGTCATTTTTCATTTCATTGTGACTTTAACATTTGAGGAGTTTGGTGACAAAATTAAGTATCCACTATTTGAGAAGTCTCATGATTCATGATTCCTTATATACAGGAGGATAATACATGATATTAGATCAGTGATTCTCAACCTTTTTCATATCAAGGACCCTTAATTTAGTCCACATCAGAGCCACGGACCCCCATTTGATGAGATTCTGTCTCTCAAACCAAAATCTGAGAATATTTTTATTGTTAGATATGATTTTGTCCAGAATTCCATGACTATCTCTATTGTAGGTAGAGAGATAACAGAGAAACTATGATCAAAACAGTCATTCTTCTACATTCAAGTTTAACAATTCATCAGTTTGCTGGGGACCCCCTGGAACCCCCTCAAGGACCCCTGGTGGTCCCCGGACCCCATGTTGAGAACCGTATTAGATTATATAACAAATCATATAGTCTCTAGTCACTGTCCCTCTCTTACAAATGACTGAATGGTACTTTTTTAAACGATAGTCGGCAACTCCAGTCCTTGTCTGATAAACTGACATTGATCCAGACTGGATCCTCTGTGAAAAGGGAGTCTGCAGGTTTTCACTCCAACCAAACACTACAGCAGCTGATTTCACTGATTAGCTCAGCTTCAACTAGAGATCAATCAGCTAATCAGTGAAAGCAGCTGCTGCAGTGTTTGGTTGGCACACGGTTGCCCTTCCCTGCTGTCTCACAGATGCTGAATGATGGAAAAATTGAGGTCATGATTTGTTTTTCTTCCAGTTA
>NW_027279932.1:20000-25000 GCF_046629955.1 Centroberyx affinis
TACCTGTACATGTAGAATACAGTACTTTACTGTACATGTAGAATACTTTACTGTACATGTAGAATACTTACCTGTACATGTAGAATACTTACCTGTACATGTAGAATACAGTACTTTACATGTAGAATACTTTACTGTACATGTAGAATACTTACCTGTACATGTAGAATACTTACCTGTACATGTAGAATACAGTATTTTACTGTACATGTAGAATACTTTACTGTACATGTAGAATACTTACCTGTACATGTAGAATACTTACCTGTACATGTAGAATACAGTACTTTACTGTACATGTAGAATACTTTACTGTACATGTAGAATACAGTACTTTACTGTACATGTAGAATACTTTACTGTACATGTAGAATACTTACCTGTACATGTAGAATACAGTACTTTACTGTACATGTAGAATACTTTACTGTACATGGAGAATACTTTACTGTACATGTACAACAATGTGCTGTACTGTAGTTTTGGTGCTTTCACACACATCTGAACGAATCATGTCTCCACGCCTAAGAAAACACTATCATGTT
This sequence comes from Centroberyx affinis, assembly GCF_046629955.1. Lineage (NCBI taxonomy): Eukaryota > Metazoa > Chordata > Actinopteri > Beryciformes > Berycidae > Centroberyx > Centroberyx affinis. Next base: position 20,546 of record NW_027279932.1, read on the forward strand.
TCCTTAAAATAGCTGTGTGTGTGTGTGTGTGTGTGTGTGTGTGTGTGTGTGTGTGTGTGAGTTCGGCTCGGCCTGGTCTGCTTTAGCTTTCAGTTTTCAGAGCAGTCTGGTTGTGGTTAGTTTTAACGGGCCAGACGCGGCCAGCAGATGATTTTTCCTCTTTTCTTACATGATTATTCTTACACTCTGTTGAAATGTGTTGTTGACTGGAACATCTGCTGTGGTCTGTTTATGTCTCTCTTTCTCTTTCTCTCTCTCTCTCTCTCTCTAACTCTCTCTCTCTCTCTCGCTCTCTCTCTCTGTCTGTCTCTACCTCTCCCACTCACTCTCCTTACCCTTCTCTCTCCACCTTTCTATTATGTTCTTGTTTCCATTCTTTCTCTCTCTCCAACACTCTCTCTCTCCTTCTCCCTCATTCTCTCCTAATGTCTCTCTCTTTCTCCTCTCTCTCTCTCTCTCTCTCACTGAACCGTTGACCTCTGACCCCTCTGGTCAAATGCATACATGCTTGTGTGTGTGTGTGTGTGTGTGTGTCAGAGGGATATCTTCTCCTGCAGTGTGAGAAAGATAGATGGGATGAAATGAAAGAAAACACTGCTACCGATCCTAATGGGAGGAGTGAGAGACTATAGGATACAATGACAGAGAGAAGGGGGGGGGGGGGGTGAGGGGGTGAGAGGCCTTCGATTATGGAGGTAAACAGGAAGACAGGGGGGAATACACACACACACACACACACACACACACACACACACACACACACATACACAATGAAAGAGATTCATCTCCTTGATAGTCAAGGCTGTGAGAAAAAATGCCCTTCAAGCTGCTGTTTGTGTGTGTGTGTGTGTGTGTGTGTGTGTGTGTGTGTGTGTGAGAAAGAGAGAGCGTAGCGGAGTACATCCTACGATTGTGCCTGCAGTGCCCACTGTGTGTGTGTATTGGGTTCTCCGGATCCACTACCAGGTGTGTGTGTGTGTGTGTGTGTGTGTGTGTGTCCCACTAAACTTCACCAAACTTTCCATAACACAACCCGGGCCAAGTGTGAGTGTGTGTGTTGTGATATGGGTATTGTTGCCATACGGCACCTGCTGCTTTCATGATCCTTCCCCTCTCCCTCTCTCTCTCTCTGTCTCTCTCTGTCTCTCTCTCTCTATCTCTCTCTCTCCCCTCTCTCTCTCTCTCTCTCTCTGTCTGTCTGTCTCTCTCTCTCTATATCTCTCTCTCCCCCTCTCTCTCTCTCCCTCTCTCTCTCTCTCTCCCCCTCTCTCTCTGTCTCTCTCCTCTCTCTCTCTCTCTCTCCCTCTCTCTCTCTCTCTCTCTCTCTCTCTCTCTCTCTCTCTTGCTCTCTCTCTCCCTCTCCCTGTCTCTCTCCCTGTCTGTCTGTCTGTCTGTGTGTGTCTCTCTCTCTGTCTCTCTCTCTCTCTCTCTCTCTCCCTCTCTCTCTCTCTCTCTCTCCCTCTCTCTCTCTCTCTCAGATTTATGCTGACTTTGATTAATATGTATGTGGTGACAGATGATAATCTGCCCTGCTTACACACACACACACACACACACACACACACACACACACACACACACACACAGAAGTACATACATACAAACACGCACATAGAAAACCCACATAAACACAAATGTGCATATATTCGCACAAACCCTCACATGTGCCTGAGTATGAACACACTCACACACACTCACACACACATTCACACATACAACCATGAGCACAACACACACAAACATAAAATTTATATACACTCACATGATGTGCACGTGTATGATGTACACATGATGTGCATACACACATACACACACACACACATACACAACCATGTACACACATTCACAGGTACTGCATATTTCACACATATTAATACTGACTGTGTTATAGAATATTTTTCCAGTTTCCAGATACACCTGCTATTTACAGACACATTGTTATTGTTATTATTAACCTACACAACTCACACATGAGCATAAGAACAGACAGTATTCATTACCATAGATACAGTCATGAATATGAATATATTAACGTGTAGATGAATGTACACACACACACACACACTCATGTCCATGTGTGTGTGTGTGTGTGTGCTCTGAGAATAGCTCTGGGACAGGAAGTCTAAATCTAGCCTGGACCAGGAAGAAAAGTGTGTGAGAGGAACAAACAAATCAGGAAATCCTAACCGCCCCCCCACCCCCCACCCCCCCTCCCCCCGCACACACACATACACACACACACACACGCACACACACGCACACACACTAGGGAAGCAGTGGAGGGTAAATCCAGCTCATTTTATTAGCAGAATAAAGTAAACTGTCTTTTCAGCCTGACATGAATCTGTTCCACACACTCTGAGTTAAAGAGGAAAATTAGATTTATTTTTCTTCACAAATATAAATACAATAAATACAAGTTCCTCACATGTCACTGAGGAAGATGAAAGCGGAACGAAAACAAAACAAAACAACACAAATCATGAGACATACAATAGAACATAATAATAATAACTTTATTTGTATAGCACTTTTCTAAAAGCAAAGTTTATTAAGTGCTTTACATAGCTAAAATAAAAAAAACCAAAAACAATGATGCAGAATTTACCACAATCAAATAAATAAAACAGTTGAATAATAAATATAAATAAATAAAAAATAACAAAAAAGGAATAAAAGGTAATACAGGGGATAAATGGATACAACTAGAAAACGAACAGACATGCAACTAAACACAGATGTAAACAGATAAAAGTGAACGTGAAGAAGAAACACAATTACAAAACATAATCACCAGTATCTGTAATAACTGCTTCTATTATTCACACTATTATTCATACTAATTGATTTTGCACTTGTCATCAGTTTTCCAATCATCTCAACGTCATTAACTTACATTCATGTAACGAGAGCAGTTATCACACTGCTAACAGATGCATATTTACACACACACACACACACACACACACACACACACACACACACACACACACACACACACACACACACACACACTCATACAGTGCAAACACAAAGACACGATCACACACACACACACGTGATAAACACATAATGTGGTTATGAGTTCGCTGCTGTGATTGAAGAAGCGTGTGACTGTGACTCCACACACACACACACACACACACACACACACACTCATGCATGCACAGATGCATAGACATACATATGCTCACACATACACACACACACACACACACACACATACATACACACACACAAACACATATACACATATAGACACAGATGGAGAGAGCGACAGAGAGGAAGTAGTATTCGTTTTTTCCCTGAGGAAGTTTCTGTGTGTGTGTGTGTGTGTGTGTGTGTGTGTGTGTGTGTGTGTGTGTGTGTGTGTGTGTATGTGTGTGTGTGTGTGTGTGTATGTGTGTGTGTGTGTGTGTGTGTGTGGGGCAGGTTCTCAGGCCTGCCGGTACTTCCTCCTCCTCCTCCTCCTCTTCTTCTTTTGTCGTTTGTTCCTCCTCCAGCTGGACTACAGACAGGAAACAGATGCCCTCTCTCTCTCTCTCTCTCTCTTTTTTTTCCTCCCTCTCTCCCTCTCCTTTTTGTATGTCTCTTCCTCTTTCTCTCTATCTTTTCTCCCTCCCTTCTTCCATCTCCTTTTTTTCCTTTTCCTCCCTTTCTCTCTCTCTCTCATCCCTCTCTGCTACCCGTTCTCTCTCTTTTCCTCCCCCTCTCCTTTTTCCACTCTTTTCCTCCATCTGTTTCTTTCTCTTTCCCTCCCTCTCTCTCCACATCCCTTTCTCTCTCCTCCACCTTCTCTCATTTTCCCTCCATGTCTCTTCCTCTCTCCCTCCCTCTCAATCCACTTTCTTTCTTTCTTTTCATCCCTCCCTCTCTCCTCTCGCTCATTTCCTCCCTCTCTCCTTTTCTCTTGCCCTCTTTGTCCATCTCTCTTTACTCCATCTCCCTGTCTCTTGTCCTCCCTGTTTCTCTCTCTTCCTTCCTTCCTCTCCTTTTCCCTTCTTTCCCTTCCTCCTTTTCTTCCTCTCCTTTTTTGATTCTCTCTATCCCTCTCTCTCCCTCTCTCACCTCTCTTTGACTGTAGTTCCCACCCGTTGGATGAGAGAGGATGTTTTTCTGTGTGTGTGCATGTGTGTGTACGTGTATGTGTGTGTATGTGCACCTGCTAAACTCACACACACAACACACACAACTATTACAACCACTATCAATAATGTAGAAAGATGCCAAAAGATGTTTTGTCTGTGTGACAGCGTGAGAGAGAGAGAGAGAGAGAGAGAGTTAGAGGGAGACAGAAAGAGAGAGAGACAGAGAGAGAGTGAGAGAGAGAGACTGTGCAAATTATTTCTTCTTTTTTTATTCAATTGTTTTCAGATGCTTTAGAAATACTGTTCATCTGACGCTCATGTTAATAAAGTAAAATGAACTTAACTGAATTAGATTGAGAGTGTATGT